>NC_000076.6:57847952-57862807 GCF_000001635.26 Mus musculus | reverse complement strand
GAAAACCCCCCTACACCCACCCAAACACTAATACAAAAAATAAAACCAACTCAATCTCCAACTGGAATTCCAAATCCTTACTCTCACCCTAAGACTAAACCTAAATCTAATCATAAGTCTAACCCATACCCTTAAACTAAACCTAACCATAGGACCAAAACTAACACTACACCTACCCCTAAAGCTACCCTAACCCTGCCTCTACTTCTACATTTACCCCTTCCCTTAGACTTATGCCCATATCCTTACACTTACAATGTCCATTGCATTTACTTGTTAGCTTCCTTTACTTATACCTCTAACAATACTACTAGCCTAAACCCATACACCACTCCAAACTCTATCCCCAGTCTTCTCATTATCCCTACCCTAAACCTAACCCTAATCCTAAACCTACCACTAACTCTAAAGATAATGATTAACCTTACCCTAAACCCCCCACTAACTTGAAAACTAAACCTAACCTTTACCCTTACTTTACCCTTAAAGTTATCCTTACAGTTACCCTAACCCTATCTCTATCCCTAAACCTACCCCTATGCCCCAAACAGAACCATAACCCCAAATATAACTCCAATGTCTACAATTATACCTACCTCTATTCTTAACACTAACCCTAATGCTAACCTATGTCCCTTACACGTGCTGTAACCCTCCCATGCATACACCTACCTGGAGCACTACTTCTTACCTTGCCCTTACCCTCATCAGAAAGTTAAACCTAACCCTATCATTAACACTAACTGTATCCCAAACCCTATCTTTAACCCCAACACTGAAAAAGACCTTACATTTACTATTTGAAAAACATGTGGACATTGTTCTAGCAATCCACTTTTGAGATTAGAACATTATACTCATGTGCTAATAAAGAATACCTTTGACAATAGGAACCTTGTAATGCCTTAATTCAAACACATTCAAAGGTGCAGAGCATTAAAGCAAAACCATGTTCTATTAGTAAAATAACACCACATTCATTATAAACATTACTAATTTGCAGTTAAAACATGCAAAATACAGTACATATTCTGAAAAAAAAATCATCTTGATTTTTGTAGTGGCTATTCCTGGTTGTCAACATGACTATATTTGGAATGAACTACAATCCAGATTGGAAGGCTCACCAATGACCCTTATCCGGAGGCTTGGAGATAGAAGTATTTTGTTTATTTATTTTTTTTGTATCAATTTTGAAGAAGAGAACTTTTTAAATTTTTTTTAATAAGGTATTTTCCACATTTACATTTCCAATACTATCCCAAAAGTCCCCCATACCCTCCGCCATCACTCCCCTACCCACTCATTCCCACTTTTTGGCCCTGGTGTTCCCCTTTACTGGGGCATATAAAGTTTGCAAGTCCAATGGGCCTCTCTTTCCACTGATGGCCGACTAGGCCATCTCTCGATACATATGCAGCTAGAGTCAAGAGCTCCGGGGTACTGGTTAGTTCATAATGTTGTTCCACCTATAGGGTTGCAGTTCCCTTTAACTCCTTGTGTAATTTCTCTAGCTCCTCCATTGGGGGCCCTGTGATGCATCCAATAGCTGACTGTGAGCATCCTCTTCTGTGTTTGCTAGGCCCCGGCATAGTCTCACAAGGGAAAGCTATAACTGGGTCCTTTCAGCAAAATTTTGCTAGTGTATGCAATGGTGTCAGCGTTTGGAGGCTGATTATGGGATGGATCCCTGGATATGGCAGTCTCTAGATGGTCCATCGTTTTGTCTCAGCTCCAAACTTTGTCTCTGTAACTCTCTTCCATGGGTGGTTCCGTTCCCAATTCTACGAAGGGGCAAAGTGTCCACAATTTGGTCTTCATTCTTCTTGAGTTTCATGTGTTTTGCAAATTGTAACTTATATCTTGGGTATTCTAAGTTTCTGGGCTAATATCCACTTATCAGTGAGTACATATCATTTGAATTCTTTTGTGATTGGGTTACCTCACTCAGGATAATGCCCTCCAGGTCCAAACATTTGCCTAGGAATTTCATAAATTTATTCTTTTTTAATAGCTGAGTAGTACTCTATTGTGTAAATGTACCACATATTCTGTATCCATTCCCTCTGTTGAGGGGGGTATTTCTGGGTTCTTTCCAGCTTCTGGCTATTATAAGTAAGGCTGCTTATAAACATAGTGGAGCATGTGTCTTTCTTACTAGTTGGAACATCTTCTGGATATATGCCCAGGAGAGGTATTGCGGGATCCTCCTGTGGTACCATGTCCAATTTTCTGAGGAACCGCCAGACTGATTTCCAGAGTGGTTGTACAAGCTTTCAATCCCACCAACAATGGAGGAGTGTTCCTCTTTCTCCCCATCCTTGCCAGCATCTGCTGTCACATGAATTTTTGATCTTAGCCATTCTGACTGGTGTGAGATGGAATCTCAGAGTTGTTTTGATTTGCATTTCCCTGATGATTAAGGATGCTGAACATTTTTTCAGGTGTTTCTCAGCCATTCGGTGTTCCTCATGTGAAAATTCTTTGTTTAGCTCTGAGCCCCATTTTTTTAATGGGGTTATTTGATTTTCTGGAGTCCACTTTCTTAAGTTCTTTATATATATTGGATATTAGTCCTCTATCTGATTTAGGATAGGTAAATATCCTTTCCCAATCTGTTGGTGGCCTTTTTGTCTTATTGACAGTGTCTTTTGCCTTACAAAAATCTTTGAAGTTTCATGAGGTCCCATTTGCCAATTCTCAATCTTACAGCACAAGTCATTGCTGTTCTATTCAGGAATTTTTCCCCTGTGCCAATATCTTCGAAGCTTTTCCCTACTTTCTCCTCTATAAGTTTCAGTGTCTCTGGTTTTATGTGGAGCTCCTTGATCCACTTAGATTTGACCGTAGTACAAGGAAATAAGAATGGATCAATTCGCATTCTTCTACATGATAACCACCAGTTGTGCCAGCACCATTTGTTGAAAATGCTGTCTTTTTTTCCACTGAATGGTTTTAGTTCCTTTGTCGAAGATCAATTGACCATAGGTGTGTGGGTTCATTTCTGGGTCTTCAATTCTATTCCATTGGTCTACTTGTCAGTTGCTATACCAGTACCATGCAGTTTTTATCACAATTTCTCTGTAGTAAAGCTTTAGGTCAGGCATGGTGATTCCACCAGAGATTCTTATATCCTTGAGAAGATTTTTTACTATCCTAGGTTTTTTGTTATTCCAAATGAATTTGCAGATTGCTCTTTCTAATTCATTGAAGAATTGAGTTGGAATTTTGATGGGGATTGCATTGAATCTGTAGATTGCTTTTGGCAAGATAGCCATTTTTACAATGTTGATCCTGCCAATCCATGAGTATGGGAGATCTTTCCATCTTCTGAGATCTTCTTTAATTTCTTTCTTCAGAGACTTGAAGTTCTTATCATACGGATCTTTCACTTCCTTAGTTAGAGTCACGCCAAGGTATTTTATATTATTTGTGACTATTGAGAAGGGTGTTGCTTCCCTAATTTATTTTTGAGTTAATTTAATAACCAGCTACTTTACTGAAGCTGTTTATCAGGCTTAGGAGTTCTCTGGTAGAATTTTTAGGGTCACTTATATATACTATCATATCATCTGCAAAAAGTGATATTTTGACTTATTCTTTTCCAATTTGTATCCCTTTGATCTCCTTTTGTTGTCGAATTGCTCTGGCTAGGACTTGAGTACAATGTTGAATAGGTAGGGAGAAAGTGGCAGCCTTGTCTAGTCTCTGATTTTAGTGGGATTGCTTCCAGCTTCTCACCATTTACTTTGATGGTGGCTACTGGTTTGCTGTAGATTGCTTTTATCATGTTTAGGTATGGGCCTTGAATTCCTGATATTTCCAAGACTTTTATCATGAATGGGTGTTGGATTTTGTCAAGTGCTTTTTCTGCATCTAACGAGATGATCATGTGGATTTTTTGTCTTTGAGTTTGTTTATATAATGGATTGTGTTGATGGGTTTCTGTATATTAAACCATCCCTGCATCCCTGGAATAAAACCTACTTGGTCAGGATGAATGATTGCTTTAATGTGTTCTTGGATTCGGTTAGTGAGAATTTTATTGAGTATTTTTGCATCGATATTCATAAGGGAAATTGGTCTGAAGTTTTCTATCTTTGTTGGATCTTTCTGTGTTTTAGGTATCATAGTAATTGTGGCTTCATAGAATGAGTTGGGTAGAGTACCTTCTACTTTTATTTGTGGAATAGTTTGTGCAGAACTGGAATTAGATCTTCTTTGAAGGTCTTTTAGAACTCTGCACTAAACCCAACTGGTCCTGGGCTTTTTTTGGTTGGGAGACTATTAATGACTGCTTCTATTTCTTTAGGGGATATGGGACTGTTTAGATCATTAACTTGATCCTGATTTAACTTTGGTACCTGGTATCTGTCTAGAAATTTGTCCATTTCGTCCAGGTTTTCCAGTTTTGTGAGTATAGCCTTTTGTAGAAGGATCTGATGGTGTTTTGGATTTCTTCAGGATCTGTTGTTATGTCTCCCTTTTCATTCCTGATTTTGTTAATTAGGATGCTGTCCCTGTGCCCTCTAGTGAGTCTGGCTAAGGGTTTATCTATCTTGTTGATTTTCTCAAAGAACCAGCTCCTTGTTTGGTTGATTCTTTGAATAGTTCTTGTTTCCACTTGGTTGATTAGGCCCCTGAGTTTGAATATTTCCTGCCATCTACTCCTCTTGGGTGAATTTGCTGCCTTTTTTTTCTAGAGCTTTTAGGTGTGTTGTCAAGCTGCTAGTGTATGCTCTCTCTAGTTTCTTTTTTGGAGGCACACAGAGCTATGAGTTTCCCTCTTAGAAATGATTTTATAGTGTCCCATAAGTTTGGGTATGTTGTGACTTCATTTTCATTAAACTCTAAAAAGTCTTTAATTTCTTTCTTTATTCCTTCCTTGACCAAGGTATCATTGAGAAGAGTGTTGTTCATTTTCCACATGAATGTTGGCTTTCCATCATTTATGTTGTAATTGAAGATCAGCCTGTGTCCATGGTTGTCTGATAGGATGCATTGGATGATTTCAATATTTTTGTATCTGTTGAGGCCTGTTGTGACCAATTATATGGTCAATTTTGGAGAAGGTATATCCCTTTGTTTTAGGATAAAATGTTCTGTAGATATCTGTTAAGTCCATTTGTTTCATCACTTCTGTTAGTTTCACTGTGTCCCTGTTTAGTTTCTGTTTCCATGATCCATCCATTGATGTAAGTGGTGTGTTGAAGTTTCCCACTATTATTGTGTGAGGTGCAATATGTGCTTTGAGCTTTACTAAAGTTTCTTTAATGAATGTGGCTGTCCTTGCATTTGGAGCACCGATATTCAGAATTGAGAGTTCCTCTTGGAGGATTTTACCTTTGATGAGTATGAAGTGTCCCTCCTTGTCTTTTTTGATAACTTTGGGTTGGAAGTCAATTTTATTCGATACTAGAATGGCTACTCCAGCTTGTTTTGAAAGACTCCAAGAGGAACCCCTCTCTCAGGCCTCAGGACAATAGCGGACACCCAAGAACTCACGAGAGACCGAGGTTGTTGCAAACCACATGAGGCTTTATTCGGGGAAGCCAGAGCTCTGGGGACGATTCATATCCCACACAGGCGTAGAGGAGTCGACCTCGAGGGGAAAGAGTTCCCAGTTTTTATAGGCCCTCAGGGGGGAAAGGAGAAGGGGGAGATTAGGGGATTTCCAGATCTAAACAATGTCTATTCTCAAGAAATGAGTATGTGAGGGGTACAAGGAAAGAGTCTAATGAAGGTGCAGCAATGGGCACACACCTGGTCAGAACATTGGCAGACACACAGGTTCAAGGAATGGCCAGAGCATTGTGCACCTCTATTTTTCTAAATCAGTGAAGCTAGTTCTGCTAACACTGATGTCTATCTTGCCAATTTCAGGGCTTCTGTGTCCTTTTACATTCTGCCAAGATCTTTCATTCTCCACTTCTTTTAGTTACTAGTTCTAATCTTAGAACTAAACTGCATCCTCTTTTTCAAAGTTCTGCAGAGACTGGTATTGTTGTCTTAATACTAACAGCTGGGACGGCACCAATCCTCTCTCTAACAAAGGTCATTAGTTTTTTAAGAATTAGTGGGCCACACGTCAGCAGTAAGAGCAAAATTATTAGAGGGTCTATCAGAGTAGAAATGAGGGTGGTCCACCAAGGGGGTTTATTCTTCAGGAGCTAGCTTTACGTGAAAGGCATGAATCTAAGCAGAGATGCCTTCTTCTTTGACAGCAGTGGGGGTGGTCAGTAGCACGATGCAAGGGCCTTTTTAACAAGGTTTCAGATTCTCAGCTCTATGTCCTCAGACAAGAACTGCATCTCCCACCTGGTACTGGTGTGGTATCATCAAGTCTCCTGGTTCGTAGGCCTCTTTGAGCTGCTCTCAGGCGGTGTTTCTGACCACTTCTAGGCTTTCATGCATGTAAACAATGAAGGACCAGGGTTAAATTTTAAAGGATCTAACACTCTCTTTACTTCAGTGAGCAGGGGAGCCCCTCCCCATACAGGATTTCATATGGTGTGAGCTTAAATGTTCCCAGTGTGTTCTTAACTTGGAACAAGGCAAAGGGAAGGAGGGCTGTCCAGTAATTCCCGCCGGTCTCTAAGATTAATTTAGTCAAGTTTTTTTTTAATCCTTTCTACCTAGCCTGAACTCTGGGGTCTATAAACACAATGTAATCTCTAATCAATCCCCAGTTGGATGGCCAGTCCCTGACTTACCTGGGCAACAATTGTCAGACCCTATTACCTTAGGTATTCCAAACAGTGGAAAAATTTCTTCTAGGATTTTCTTAACCACAACATTGGCAGTTTCTTTTTTGTTGGGTAGGCCTCCACTCATCCTGAAAAGTTATCTACAAAAACTTCCACTAGGAAACTGCTTCCGTCTGTGTACCAGTTTGGAACACCTGGCCACGGCTGGTCACGTAGATCACTTTGCAGGCAGGGTTGAGAATAGCAGGAGGAGCAAACACGACCCGTTCAGTCAGCAGCAGACTCTGGTAGTGAGTCATCCGGGCATTTGTCATTCATCGATCTGGGGGCTGGCGGATAATGCTTTGAAGAGAGTGGGGGGGCTACCACGGTTATTTGCTGTCCCAGAGTTAATTTGTCAGCATCCTTAATGAGTAGGGCTACTGCAGCAATGGCCTTTAAACATGTGGGCCATCCACTGGCCACTGGGTCCAGCTTCTTAGACAAATATGCCACTGGCCTCTTCCATGGCCCTAGAGCCTGAGTAAGAACTCTTCTGGCCACCCCTGCCCTCTCATCAACATAGAGGATGAAGGGCTTGGTTAGATCTGGCAATGCCAAGGCTGGCGCAGTCAGCAGGGCCTCCTTAATATTTTCAAAGGCTTTCTGATGTTCTGATGTCCATCTGAATTCCCCACTTTCCTTGGTCAGGGGATACAGGGGGGCAGCTAGTGTTGCAAACCCAGGTATCCAAAGCCTGCAGAACCCAGCGGTGCCCAAGAATTCTCTCACCTGTCTTGAAGTAGCTGGTGTTGGTATTTGAGTCACAGTCCTTTTTCTAGCCTCTGTCAGCCACCGTTTTCCATCCCGGAGGGTATATCCCAAGTAGACTACTTCCATCTGACATAGCTGGGCTTTTTTAGCAGAGGCCTGGTAACCCAACTCACCCAGTTCTGCTAGCAATCTCTTGGTCCCCTGCCAGCATTCTCCTCTCCATGGTTGCAGCAAGGAGCAACATATTGAAGCAAGAGTTACCTGGGAGTTTTCAGCTCGGAAGGAGGCTAAATCTCGATGTAGAGCCTCATCAAAAAGGGTGGGGAGTTTTTAAAACCCTGGGGTAACCGTGTCCAGGTCAATTGTCCCATTTGTCCAGTGTCAGGATCTCTCCACTCAAAGGCGAATATGGGCTGGCTGGAGGGATGTAACTTCAGGCAAAAGAAAGCATCTTTTAAATCAAGTACTGTGTACCATTTCCGCTCCGAAGGGAGTGAGCTGAGGAGGTTATAGGGATTAGGAACAGTTGGGTGAATATCTTGGACCCTCTTATTGAGCTCTCTCAGGTCTTGGACTGGTCGGTAGTTACTCATGCCAGGTTTCTTTACTGGCAGTAAAGGAGTATTCCAGGGTGACTGGCAAGGTACCAAAATACCTAATTGTAATAGTCTCTGAATATGTGGCCTGATTCCATCTCTTGCTTCATGGCTCATTGGGTATTGTCGCACTCCTATAGGGGTTGCATCCATCTTCAGTCCCACAACCACAGGGGGAACTCTGACAGCCATTCCCATGCCTCCAGTCTCTGCCCATGCTCTAGGGAAAGCAGTCAACCAGTTCTTTTAGATCTGGCACCTCTGTTTGCTTTATGCCTTCATGCAATCGGTATTCTTCCTCAAGCTGTAGGCCTAAGACTACTGAGGTGGGAGATTCCCAAGTTACTCTCGGCCCTTCTTGGGTAAATATGATCTGGGCCTTTAATTTAGTCAGACGATCTCATCCTAGAAGCGGTGTGGGACACTCAGGAATGACCAAGAAGGAATGACTCACTTGGTCTTTCCCCAGATCTACAGTGCATACAGTGGTCCAGGGGTATTGTTTCTGATCAGTGGCTCCAATCACTATGGTTCTTTTATTTTTTAATTTTCTCAGTGGATGTTTCAACACAGAATGTTCTGCCCCTGTGTCAGTTAAAAAGTCCATGGGAGTCTCTTTCACCATCAGGGTTACCCTAGGCTCAGGGAGGGGGTCCGAGCCCCGTCTCCCCTATTCATCATCTTTCAGAGTCAGGACCTTAGGGGCCCTTCCTTTATCTTTGGGCATTCTCGTGCCCAATGTCCTTTTTCCTTGCAATAGACACATTGGTCCTTCTCTAAAATCTTCTGAAGAGATCTTCTTCTTTCAGGTCTGGGTTTCTTGTTGCCCAGGTACCCTGTCTGTCTATTCTCTGGCCTGTTCCTTCCTTCACGTTCCCCTACTACTTCAGCCAAAATCCTGCTTAAATTCCTCTCCTGTAAAGCCATGGCATGTAATCTTTAAAAGCCATAGTAACTGCGGCTTGTTGACCCTCAGAGGTCGGATTAAAAGGAGTATAATATCTATAAGCTTCTATCAATCTTTCTAGAAAAACAGATGGGGGCTCTGTAAGGCCCTGCATCACTTCTCTTACCTTAGCCAAATTGGTGGGGCATCTCATCGCTCCCTTTAGACTAGAGCCCGGCCGTTAAACTGTCACCCTCTCCTTACCTTGTACTGTGTTGTAGTTCTAATCTTGCCGGTCCAGAAGGAACCCAGCGTTCCAATTGTACAGATCAGCTGATGAGAAAGGCCAATATTGGAGGGTCTGCAGAGACTGCCTGTCTGTGGGCGGGTTGCCCACATCTCGCAAAGGAAAAGGCAGAAGTGGTGTCAGGAGCTTTGTCTGCTGGGGGACTCTGGGCTTGTCGGCTCCAGGTCCCAGCTGTAGGTCCTCGGTCCTCAGACTGTGCCTTTAGCAATCTCAGAGCCGGGTGCAGGGACTGCTTCTTAGGGCAGAAAGTGAGGGCACTGTGCTGACCCACTCGAGTGCATGGGAGCAGCTGGGGGAGGGCTCTGAGAGGTACGGGGGAATCCATGGTTTGATTTATGGCAGTGAATTCTGAATGAGGTAAGGCTGTTGATCCGGGTGGGACCCAGGTCCACTCTGAAAAACAATGGCTTTAATTTTAAAGATAAGAGTAAACCAAAAGTCCCCTCCAGTGACCATTTTACATTAAAAGTCGACCACTCAGAGGCACCGAAAGTCTGCCAAGGTCCCTTCTTAATTTCTACTGAAAGATTATGGGCCCTTGATCTAACTTCAGTCCAGTGGTCTAAAGTCAAACTTAGGGGGGTCGTTATAGTCTGCCCCATTGTTGACACCACATAAAACACAAAACAAACACAAAAAAACACACATACACACATTGACAAATACCTGAAAACAGACACAAAAACAAACACACAAGGACAGATGCCTGTTTTCCATCAAACAGACAAAACCAACTCGGAAATGCAGACGGTCAAGGGAGTACACTCCCCACCTCAGACGGACTACTGGAGTCCTTTCCCTTGCTCAGGGCGTCCCCCAGATCGAGCAGCAGCCGGTGATTCCAGCATGTCTGCTGTTCACACTCAGTGCCTCATCCCGAAGCAAAGGTCTCCATTTCTCACAAAACGTCATGACTGCAAATTTCAGCACAGAACCTAGCCGGCTTACAGAAATATTTTTGGGCAAAAAAATCTCACCTCCAAGTGGGTCTTTGGAGACGTGGGTGGTCACACCAATCCCAGGATGAGCCCCCAAATGAAAGACTCCAAGAGGAACCCCTCGCTCAGGCCTCAGGACAATAGCGGACACCCAAGAACTCACGAGAGACCGAGCTTGTTGCAAACCACATGAGGCTTTATTCGGGGAAAGCCAGAGCTCTGGGGACGACTCATATCCCACACAGGCATAGAGGAGTCGACCTCAAGGGGAAAGAGTTCCCAATTTTTATAGGCCCTCAGGGTGGAAAGGAGAAGGGGAGAGATTAGGGGATTTCCAGATCTAAACAATGTCTATTCTCAAGAAATGGGTATGGGAGGGGTACAAGGAAAGAGTCTAATGAAGGTGCAGCAATGGGCACACACCTGGTCAGAACATTGGCAGACACACAGGTTCAAGGAGTGGCCAGAACATTGTGCACCTCTATTTTTCTAAATCAGTGAAGCTAGTTCTGCTAACACTGATGTCTATCTTGCCAATTTCAGGGCTTCTGTGTCCTTTTACATTCTGCCAGGATCTTTCAGTTTCTTCAGACCTTTCCTGTTATTATCCTTTGAAGGGCTGGATTCGTGGAAAGATAATGTGTGAATTTGGTTTTGCCGTGGAATACTTTGGTTTCTCCATCTATGGTAATTGAGAGTTTGGCTGGGTATAGTAGCCTGGGCTGGCATTTGTGTTCTCTGAGGGTCTGTATAACATCTGTCCAGGATCTTCTGGCTTTCATAGTCTCTGGTGAAAAATCTGGTGTAATTCTGATAGGCCTGCCTTCATATGTTACTCGACCTTTTTCCCTTACTGCTTTTAATATTCTATCTTTATTTAGTGCATTTGTTGTTCTGATTATTATGTGTTGGGAGAAATTTCTTTTCTGGCCCAGTCTATTTGGAGTTTTGTAGGCTTCTTGTATGTTCATGGGCATGTCATTCTTTAGGTTTGGGAAGTTCTCTTCTATAATTTTGTTGAAGATATTTGCCGGTCCTTTGAGTTGAAAATCTTCATTCTCATCTACTCCTATTATCCATAGGTTTGGTCTTCTCATTGTGTCCTGGATTTCCTGGATGTTTTGAGTTAGGATCTTTTTGGATTTTGTATTTTCTTTGATTGTTGTGCCGATGTTCTCTATGAATCTTCTGCACCTGAGATTCTCTCTTTCACCTCTTGTATTCTGTTGCTGATGCTCACATCTATGGTTCCAGATTTCTTTCCTAGGGTTTCTATCTCCAGCGTTGCCTCAGTTTGGGTTTTCTTTATTGTGTCTACTTCCCTTTTTAGGTCTTGGGTGGTTTTACTCAATTCCATCACCTGTTTGGTCGTGTTTTCCTGCAATTCTTTAAGGGATTTTTGTGCTTCCTCTTTAATGTCTTCTACCTGTTTAGCAGTGTTCTCCTGTATTTCTTTAAGTGAGTCATTAAAGTCCTTCTTGTTGTCCTCTACCATCATCATGAGATATGCTTTTAAATCAGGGACTATCTTTTCGGGTGTGTTGGGGTGTCCAGGACTGGGTGGGGTGGGAGTGCTGCGTTCTGATGATGGTGTGTGGTCTTGGTTTCTGTTAGTAAGATTCTTACATTTGCCTTTCGCCATCTGTTAATCTCTGGAGTTAGTTGTTGTAGTTGTCTCTGGTTAGAGCTTGTTCCTCAGGTGTTTATGTTAGCCTCTATCAGCAGACCTGGGAGACTAGCTCTCTCCTGAGTTTCAGTGTTCAGAGTACTCTCTGCAGGCAAGCTCTCCTCTTGCAGGGAAGGTGACCAGATATCTGGTGTTCGAACCTGCCTCCTGGCAGAAGTTGTGATCCACTCACAGAGGTCTTAAGATCCCGTGGAGGGTCCTGTGTATACCTTATGGATGTCTGCAGACTGCAGGCCCAAGGTACCCTGGTGCTGGCGTGGACCGGAAGGGACTTGTGCCCCTGATCAGGCCGGGTTTTTTTGCTTCCCTAATTAATGCAGTCTCAGGTCCCGTGAGATTGGATTGGAGCAGCAGCTGTGTTCCACACACCAGAGGTCTTAAAATCCTGTGGAGGGTCTTGTGTGTAGCTTGCGGGTGTCAGCAGACTCCGCACCAAAACTACCCCGGTGCTGGTGGGGACCAGAAGGGACTTGTCCAGATAGAAGTTTCTGATCTGGATCTTGGTATGGAGATCTTGAGGCATAGTGGCTATGGATTCCAGAAGATTAAATCTCCGAGTTCAAGGTCATCTGGGATTAAAGGTGTGGTGGTACACACCTTTAATCTGGGCTAAACCTTTCATCTGGGATTAAAGGTGTGCTGGAACACACCTTTAATCTGGGCTACACCTTCTGCTGGAGACAATATAAGGACATTGGAAGAAGGGGGTCTTGCTCTTGCTCCCTTGCCTGCTTGCTGTGTGGGACTGAGTAACCGCTAGATCCTTGGACTTCCATTCATAGCTATTACTGAGCCATTGTTGGGAATTGGACTGCAGACTGTAAGTCATCAATAAATTCCTTTACTATATAGAGACTAACCATAAGTTCTGTGACTCTAGAGAACCCTAACTAATACAAGTTTACTCTTTAAAAACACATGTGGGCAAGCAAAGACTGCTGAAGAAACTACTTTCTGAATTGTACAACCACTGCACATACATTAGAGACGTTTGGACAAACATTTTAATGCAGTGATTTTAGGAGTCAGGGAACTTGTAGTGTCTTCACTAAAACACGCATGTAGAGCTCAGAAATAACAGTGTCCTATTAGTAAACCCACTCCACATCCACTCTAGATATTACTAAGTGCAGTTTGAACCCAAGAAAGAACATTAAATTTCTAGGGAAAATGTCCATACCACCAACCCTGCACTCATATTTACCCTTACCCTTAGCTGTGCTCCTGTTCCTATCCATACCCTACTTCTACTCCTTGATGGAGTTTCAAAACCTAATAAGCCCATACAAAGGCACTAATTTTTTTCTCTATATTGTAATTCTGACATTTTGGTGTCTATTTTATTCTGATTGATTAATTTTAGAAGCTTCTCCTTCAAGCTTTGCTTCCAATCCTCATTATTTTCTCTGTGCTGCTCAATCTGATCTGTGAGATGATCCATCCTTTGTTCTAGTGCCTTTTCCACCTTCATTTCCTCTCTCTGTTGCTTATCTTAACCTATGAATTCCTGTATGTATTTCTAGTCTTTCCTCTAGACCATGTTGCCAATTCTTAAACTTCTCTCTGTGTTGTTTATTCTGCTCTATAAATTCCAGTATCTTCTGTTCTTTGGCCTGCTTCCATATTTCTTTATGTTGTACAATTCTGATATTGTAACATCTACCTTATTTTGATTTATTAACTTTACTAAATTTTCCTCCAGGCTCTGCTTCCAAATTTTATTGCTATCTCTCTGTTGTTTAACCTGATCTATGAAATACCATACCTTTTGTCCTAGTGTCTTTTCCAGCTCCTGTCTCCAACCTTCATTTTGCTCTCTCTGTTGCTTATCTTGACCTATAAATTCCTGCACCTTTAGTTCCAGTGTCTCCTCTAGGCTGTGTTGCCCATACTCAACTTTCTCTCTGTGTTGTTCAATATGATCTATGAATTTCTGAATTTTTTATTCTAGGGTTTTTTTCAGACTACAATTTTCTACAATTTTGTCTACAGTTTTCAGACTTTTTCCTCTTCCTGTCTCTCAGTGATCTGAACAGTCTCCATGCTCTGATTTATAATGTTCTGGACTTTCCCCACTAGTGGCTTGGCATTGTTCTCATCCTGCTTTATAAATCTTTTAATCTGTTTTCTAAGTAAGGCTCATGAAATTTTTTCTAGGGCCCTGTTTTTTTTTGTTTTGTTTTGTTTTGTTTTGTTTTTGACAATATATAGTAAACCAAGATGCTTATTAGGATATTATTGAAACATAACTTTGCAATAATGGTAATTGGCAGGGTATCAATTTCCTTTAAATCCATCCCTTTCAAACCGTACAAAATAGCATCCCAGCAGCAGCAATGAATATCTATTACCTGAACAGGAGCTTCTTGTACATTTGTCTCCCTCTGGTGTTCGATTCAGGACACTGCAATTGTTTCTGGTTCTTTTATTGGAAGGGAGGGGCTGACTGTTGAGAGACCCACTAGTTCTGTACTTTAAGCATTCTCTGTCTTTGTCTGCACTGCAGCCTGCAGTGGGTGTGCTGATCTCAGGCAGCTTGCAGTACAAGCAGTCAGGATTGTGGGTCTGGCTGTCCTGTGTACTCTTTAGATGTGTGAGATACAGGAAGACAAACATAGGAAGGCTTGCTCAGGGCCGAGATGCCCAGATTATCCTGCTATGACTGTGAGAAAGCTCTGGGAAGTTAGCTGCTGTTTTTCAGCTATTGGTCCTCAGATGTGAAGGGTGATTCTCAGGCAGCCATGCCCCAGGGTCCTTTGTTCTTCTCTCAGGCACTGGGAACCCAAACTGTGTTGTGGCACTGATGCCACCCTGTGTCCCAGCCCAAGGCTTGGGTGCTGCCTCTGATTGCAGTGGATTACTGGAGACATGAGGAGGATGTCTCTCCCTTATCCCTCTGTAGACTCCTTAGACTCACTCCACTCTGCAGCCGCTTTAGATGTCAGACTTCGTTGTTTATTTCGGGGGTGGATGTGGGGGGG
>NC_000076.6:57843824-57847670 GCF_000001635.26 Mus musculus | reverse complement strand
CTTTTTTGGGCAGATCTAGACTAGACTAATTTATTCCCAGGCTATAAGATACCTTGTTCCTTGTGATTTCTTCCAGGCGCATGGCTCTGGTCCATCATGGCTTCCCATGGTCTCTTCCTCTGTTCTTTCTCCTTCTTCCTTTACCAGTCACACCCTCTCAAGCCTCCAGTCCCACCTCCCCACTTCCCATTCACAAGTTCTAGCCTATTGTTTACTAGTTAAAATGGAGAGAAGGTCCACATGGCATCACCTGAGTATGCGATTATCTGATCAATGAGGCAATGTCTCTCAAGGAAGCAGTACTAACATTAGAAGACAAACTCCATCAGGGAAACCTACTACAGTACTAACCAGTACTATCATTAGAAGTACTAACCAGTACTAACCAGTACTGGTTACTAACCAGTACTAATCAGTACTAACATTACTAACCATTACTAACCAGTACTAACATTAGAAGACAAACTGCATCAGGGAAACCCCCACATAACACTACCCCTATCCCTACAACAACACCAATTCTAACTCCAACCCCTACCCCTATGCCTTCACTTATCCCTACATTTACGCCTACTCCTACCCTAACCCAACCCTAACACTACATCTAGACCTACTCTAAACCCTATTCCAACCCCAACCTCTATTTCTACCTCTACTTCTATTTCTACCCAAACTTTGTTTTGAGTTGTTTTAAATATCAAAATGAAGGTGGTTATAAGTTTGTTTGTATTAATGGCATTACTAATCCTCTGGGAGAAATGTCATAGTAAGTAAATCAGGCCCTAAGAAATAAGAGGCTGCTAAATTGAATCAATTCATTTCAGGTTGCCGGACCAAGGACATGCTATCTTGGGAGAGAGGCTCTATATTTATATTAACAAGAAAGGAGAAAGTCTTTGGACTCCTTCCAAAGTAATATGGATCACATATGATAGACAAAGTCACCCTAAAAATGTTAGCTAGAGACAGGAAAGAAAAATTTAAGAAGATAAAATAGGACAGGTAACATGAATTGCTGAGCATTCCACATGGGAACAGCTCTCAAACTGGCTTAGAAATAAAAATGTCTCTAGCCAAAACTTCAGCTAAAATTAGCCAACAAATCATATTGGTTACAGAATCCTTAAAATTCATCATGCCATCCTTCACATGGCATGAATGAAAATGTATTACAATTTGGTTATTGATCAAACTGACACATAAAAAGAGAACTGTCTTTCACCTGCTCAAAGAAAACAAATTCATCATTAACTGATCTATCCACCTTTCACAATCCATATAAATATCTTTATAGAACTAAAGATTTGGTTGTAAGATTCCTATATTACAGAATGAAACACCAAGATGAAGCTCTGACATGATTCACCCTCAGGGATGTTGTAACCACCTGCTGTTCCAGTTTCCTGTCTCAGCTGATGCTCTTCCCACAGACCTGCTCTGAGAACAGCTTCAGGAATGTCTGTTGATTCCCAATGACCTCAGTTCATCCAGCTTTTCAGATGGTTCCAGTCTTTCCTATTTCCTTTTGCCCCCCCAAAGGAATTATTCACTCCAATTGTACAGGAAGAAATTATGGCCAATCTCATCCCTATCCCTTGGGTTAGAGGTATCTGGTTATCTATATTTTATAAATTATAGATGGATTGTCATCCAAGGGATAATTAGGAACCAGGTTATAATTTTGGTCAGGGAGGAAACTAAATAGAGACCTTAAACTTGGGTATTTCTATGTTTCCTCTCCTCTTCTCTATCCTTTCTTTCTTAGATAAAGGGAAGTGGTTGAAAAAAAAACAGGGGATTGAATTATACTACAAGAAATTAGATATATAGAGAGGGATTACTAAATTTACTCTTAAACATTTTATAGCCATGATCTTACATTGATAGAAATCTTTTGATTTCTATTTTATGTATGTATGTATGTATGTATGTATTTATTTATTTATTTATTTATTTTGGTTTTTCGAGGCAGGGTTTCTCTGTGTAGCCTTGGCTGTCCTGGAACTCACTCTGTAGACCAGGCTGGCCTCGAACTCAGAAATCTGCCTGCCTCTGCCTCCCGAGTGCTGGGATTAAAGGCGTGCGCCACCATGCCCGGCTTGATTTCTATTTTTATATAGATTTGAAATTATATTTTCTTACATTGGTACAGAATTTATATATTCATAGAGGTTTGATATTTTCATTGACATAAATCTTTGTATATTGATAAAAAGTTTTAAATTATTTTTGTTACTCTTAGATAAGCAATTGTGTCGATGTACCTCATTTAAGAATATAAAGCTTAGACCCAGTTATTCTAATATCTACTATTACAAAGTGTTTGGAATGATTAAATAATGCAAATTAATGTTCAGATAATAAACTCATGGTCATATTAGAATTTGATTTAACTACAATAAAATGTTTTCAAGATTATGCAAATAATAAATAGCTAAGAGAAATCGATGTTTAACAAGTCAGTTTTACTGTATGTAGGTATATGATCTTCAAAAACATCAGAGGTCACAAAATAGGACTTTTAATATCATTTCACTATTAATATATCTGTTGACTAGGAGATATGTCTGCTCCTGAAAGTTCCCCCATCCCACATCAAAGAAGATATTGAGCGTCATTATCTCCAGGTGGGGTTGCTTCAATTGTGGCAAGCAGGGTAAGAAATGCCCTAGTTTCATACTGTCCAGAAAAAACAAACGGATGTTGAATAGTTGTCTGCTAATCTCTACGAATACAGGGTAATCTAGTTCTTCATAATTCGTGCTTCACTTAAGGTTTGTCAAATTGCTGTGGGCCAGAAGGCTGAAGACAGATGCTTCAATTGGTACAAGGAATATTGGGGACTCTCCAGGCAGTCAGCTATCTCTACAAACTGTGTAAGTTTTGGAAGTGTTGTCTTTGTGCTCCCTACATTTTCAGGCAATATTTTAATTCTTCTCAGATCTCTGATGAGGTTTAAAACTAGTTATAGTCTCGTAATTGAATTAAATTGTTTAACATTAAGGAAGATGTTTCTGATTTAAAAGGATGGTTTTCAGATGGTAATGCAAGCTTAATTGAGGTACAGAATTATAAACTCTTTAAGTTAGGATAGATTATAGAATATTTTATCTAAGTTGTCAAATATGGTAGACTGGATGTTATAAGTATATATCATACCTTACAATATATACATATACATAATTGTTACCATTGTTTTCAATGTATATCTGAGAGTAAAGAGCCTTTTTAAATTGGGAAACATAGCTGCTTCTTTTCTAATGCTAATGGGATCCACCAAAGTATTTTTCACAAGAGGGTCTGAACCTATCCGATTACCTCATCTCAGTTCATTCTGATTCATAAATAATGATCTCATCAGTAAATAACTGGGAAGGCGAGAGAGAGGTGAGATTTAGGGTTACTGGACTTGGGATGCGAGGGAGAGGAGAGGAAGGAAAGACGTCATTGTCCAAGTAGTGTGCAGGACAGAGAGGGCGAGATCCCAAGTAAAGGGTCCAGGAGAGTGTGTCCCAGAGGGCTGCTCAATTGTGTCAAGAGCAGCGAAGATAGAACACAGACATTAGTAAGCAATAACTCAGATTTATTGGTAGGAGATAGATTCTAGCAATATAGTTGCCTAGCTATTGTGCTACATAAGGCATATTAAATTGAATGTGTGTCTTTCATTTGGGAACATGAACCACTGAGACTGGAAACAACCCTATGCCAGGATTTATTATAAATATTAATACAAACCTAACCCTAATACAAATCTAACCTTAACCCTAATTCTTATATTTAGCTTTACCCGAACACTTACAACTTGCCCTTAATAACCCTAATCCTAGCATTAACCCTAATCCT
>NC_000076.6:57822268-57843724 GCF_000001635.26 Mus musculus | reverse complement strand
GAAAACCCTCTAACCCTAGCCCTTTTCCTTATGCTGACCCTGATCCCTTTGCTACTACAGAGCTTATAGCTAATCATAGAGGTACAACAACTACCACTACATGTATACCAATCCCATCCTCAAACCCAAACCCAAACCCCACACCTACCTCCAAACCAAACCTAACCCCAACTTATAAACCTACCCATACAACTACCTATCCCCTACCCATACAGCTACCCTTACACCTACACTTACACTAAACTCTATCCCTACTCCTGACCTTACACCTTACACCTAAACCTACATACATACCATACATCTATCCATATATTTCTATCTAAAAATACCCTAACCATTACCCTAACTCCCAATCCTAATCAAAACCTAAATTCAATGCCTATATAATCCTAATCCTATACCTACCCCTAAACCTTCCCTTTCTCCTACACCTGACTCTACTTCTCAACGTAACTCCATCACTACTTCTATCCTTACACTTATACTTCTTTTGCTTTCTCTCTCCTTCCCCTTCCCCTTAGCATAACCATAATTCTCACCCTAACCCTATCTCATACTAACCCTAACCCTAATTCTAACATAACCCTTATCCTTACCCTTAAAAAAATCATATCTTTGCATTACCCTTACTCCTACTCTTATTTACATTTAAACTTACCCTTAAACCTACCGTTATACTTACCCCAACCTCTTCCCAGAAATTTATCCTACGCCTTACACTTCTGCCACCACTACCACAACCCCAACACCTTAACCCTTACTGATGTGGGCTGCCCTGATGCTATTTGTATTCTGATGTTAATCCTGCTTGCCTCAAGAAGGGCTTCCCTCCATCCAGCAGCTGATCAGCACTCAGGTTCTATCATGTGAACCTACTGCCCATATTAACCACTCAAAGTCTAGAGCCTGTGCTTGGGCAGTGAAAGGAAAAGGTGGGATGAAAGGTCTTGGAGAATTAGGGGAGCTAAGAAGAGAGAGAAGAAGGGAGGAGAGGACAGAAGAGGAGGAGGAAGAGAAGATGGTGCATAGCCATGTGACAGGGAGAGACTGTAAGTAGCAAGGGTCTCATAGCTGGGGAATAAGTTGGTATAGCGATAGAGCTGCCCAATCTAGGCATAGAGCTTATAGATATAATAACTTGAAACTGTGTTTTTATATGGGTTTATTGGGGTTACAAATTACTGCAACACCAATGTCTCTCTTAGAACCCAACTAACCAGAGATAAAAGTCCACTCCACCTCCCTCCACCCCCCTCCCCCCCCAAAAAAACAGTCAAGGCTGCACTCTAAAGCTGCAGCAGTGCGTAAATTAAATGCTGACGGGATCTAAGAAGTTTGCAGAGAACTACTGAGAAGCTCCCTCCCCAAGACACAACAGGGTTGGGGTGCCCTGAGCCTAAAGAAGGACCAAAGACCCTGGGGTGCGATTGCCTGTAGAACAGCCTTCACGGCTGGGATTTGAGAGCCCCAAAACCAGCAATTAACCTTCTAAAGCCTTCTTTCAGGCATAGCTGGCAGATCTGGGCATCTCTGACCTATGAGCCTTCCCATGCTCATTTCCCTGTATCCTCCAGGTGTAAACAGAACCCAGGACAGCTAGACCTGCTCTACCACCCGAGAGCTTGACAAACTCAGCTGGTCTCCAAAGGCAGGACCATCCAGAAGTGAACTGCAGTGTTCCCAGTTGAACAGCAGAGGGAGACAAACGTACATGAAGCTCCAGATTTTAAATACTTAAAGATGAGAAACACAATAAATACCTTTTAAATTTTATTGATGATTTTTTTTTTTGAACGGTTTGGCAGGGATGGATTTAAAAGAAGTTCACACCTTGTCAGTTATAATTATTACAATGTTAGGTAGCGTGGTGACCTGCCCTTGGAAGGACACTGCAATAGCTATACCCTGAACATATGGAACATATCTCATCATTTGTCTTACTAAATTCAGAAATAGCTCCTGACCTGCTGCTGGCCTCAGTAGGGGCTGACAGGTGAAGCATTCTCAAAACCCAGTTATTTTAAAACATCTTTAGCCTCAGATATCAGATCAGAGCTAGGACCCACACTTTCTACTGACTCTGTCAGCCAAGCAACAACAAGGTTCTTCTTACAAGGTTCTTCTGGTTATTGTATCATATTAGCAAGCCTCTCCGTGCTCCCAGTATTTCTATTGAGACAGCCAGCAGATCCTCCTTGCTCAATTTCAGCTGTTTTGCCATTCCCAGCCCCATTCCCCTGTACCCATAGGCATTTCAAGCCCAAACCCTACCTCTACCCCAACCCCAATCACAACCCAAAACCCCTTATGTTAATACCAACTTGTCTTTTTTGTTGTTGTTGTTCGAGACAGGGTTTCTCTGTGTAGCCCTGGCTGTCCTGGAACTCACTCTGTAAGACCAGGCTGGCCTTGAACTCAGAAATCCGCCTGCCTCTGCCTCCGGAGTGCTGGGATTAAAGGCGTGCACCACCACGCCCGGCCAACTTGTCTTAATTAGGGCTTCAATTGCTGCAACAAAACACTATGACCAAAAAGCAGGTTGGGGAGGAAAGGATTTGGTTCACACATGGACATTTATCAGGAAGTCAGGACAGGAACTCAAATGGGGAGGATCCTGGAGGCAGCTTACTGGTTTGCTTCACATGGCTTGCTCATCCTGCTTTTTTATAGCACCTAGGACCACCACCAGCCCAGGGATGACACTACTCACAGTGGGCTAAGTATTTCCCATTGATCACTAATTAAGAAAATGCCTTCTTACAGCTGAATCTCATGGAAGCCATGGAAGTGTTTTCTTTATGATGACTCTAGCTTGTGTCCAGTTGACACAAAAAAACAGCCAATACAGTGAGTATCCACCAATCAGATAAGACTACCTATCCTTGCACTTCAAGTTTGAGACTAATGACCCAAAATACAAAACAAAACAAAACAAAACAAAACAAAACAAAACAAAGGACCTTATCTTTATGAATTACCCAATCTTGGACAATTTTTTAAAGCACTAGAAAATGAACTTTGAAGGTGCTTCCTCCACCCTATTTAGAAAGGAACAACAAAGCCAGTTTCTCAATTCTAAATCTACAATTATTCAAGGAAGAGGTACATGTCCTAGGAATATGTACATTGTTATGCGTTCTGGATTGGATTTAGGAATTATTTAAATAATTCTCTGCTTGGTACAGAAGCTTTAGTAAGGATGGTGGGGGCAGATCTCATATGAATATTGTGAAGATGTGCAACTTTTAGCTAAACTATAGGGTTTGTTCTCCTCTTTGTTCTCCATGGTGAATCAGAAAAACCAAAATTCCATTTCCTCAGGTGATCAGAGCTAGTGTTCTTTCCCCTAAAGTAAGCTATGAAATTTAGACTCAGCCCCTCTCCCTGTCTCTTCTACTACATCCATCCCAAGAGGTCCTGTCCACAATCACCAGATAGAGAATACTGTACAGAGTGGTCAAGAATTGTCTAAGCAGACAGTCCTGATTTCCCCTCACTCTTACCCTATGCCATGACCCTCTCCATTCAATCACATTTCTTCTCTTTTGTCCATGTTTCACTGGACTAAGAGTAAGAACAGGCAGCATTCCCAGGGTTTTTATTTATGAAGGCTTCTGAAAATTTTAATTAAGTAAATGTGTTCTGCTGTTCCCTTGTGAAGAAGTCTTTTCTAATTGGAGCCTAACCATGGCTCTTACTGTTGTGTTCCTATACCCTCCCACATGTTAGGTTGACACAGAAAGTGACTCCCCTAAATTTACCTAACTGCAACACACAAATTCTGGCATACACTCAATATGATAGAATAGAAAAGATTTTTCTGGGTTGTTATAGAGCCTTAGATGAGACTGAACATAAAACTGACAAAAAATAGTTAAAAAACAAACCTTAAATTTTTACTTTGTCATAAAATAAATGGAAGTGCATGTAAGTATTTTCTCTCTATAATCAATATTTTGAAAACTTAACACTTTTGAATGACTAGACTCCACAGGCTGAAATCTAGACAACTGATATTTTAAAAGCCAAATAAACAACAACAACAATAACAAAAAAACAACCTTTACTCTCTCTTGGCTTTTGTCAAAAGTCCAGTATTCCTTCAGGGCACCTTTTGGAGTCAATGAGTCATTATTTGCCTATGATATACTGTTCTAGTTTTACCTCTTTTGCTGTAACAAACTGTGATCAAAATCAATTTGTTTTTTAGATTATAGTTTATCACTGAGGGAAGCCAGGGCAGGAACTCAAGGCAATAACGAAACAAAACCAAAAGAGTGATGTCACTTATTAGCTTGCTCCCAGACTCACATTCAGCTGTTTTTTCTTAAACAGACCAGGCCTACCTGCCTAGGGATGGTGATGCCCACAGGGGGCTGGTTCCTTCTCTATCAACTAGCTAAAATCAAAACAAAACACAAAAGCAAGCAAACAAACAACAAAAACTCCAAAGACACACCACAGCCCAATCTAATGAAGTCAATTTCTCAGCTGAGGTTCTCTCCACAAAGACACCCAAAAGGGTTCCACACTGGGTAGCTGAAACTATAGTAAAAGAAAAGATTTCTTTCCTCCCTTACCACTTGGTTTTAATAGAAAATGTAGTAACAAGAGAAAAACATTCACACTTATTTAAAATGTTTTCCATGACAAGGAACATTAAAAACTAAACACTCACACAAATAAATCTGTGAAATTCTTATAATAGGTTTTAAGAGAATTTCATAAAAATGATTGAAGAAAAGAATATAATATAATAATGGAAAATTGGAAAACACGTATCAAGGGCTCCTTCAGAGCATTCGTAATCTGTATCGTCCTCCTGAGTGTAGAGAGGGGGGTCTGGAGTGAGACTTTATGTGAGGGAAGAAAAGCAAGGGAGTAGATGACCATGACCTCATGCTTCTGTTCGGTTCTCACATGTGACAGTATTGGGGGCAGCATGTCCTAAACCATGCCAACTATAAAAGCATCTTTTATATACCTGACACAATTGTCATCTCAGAGGCTTACTGGCTCCATCTTCTAATCTAGGCCTAGTCCTGGAAGCTTCTAGCCTCTGTACTATCTTACCCAGGCCTAGAATTTTTTCAGCTTATGAGACTTACTGCTAAATAACCTCACTCCTAGCTTTTCCTGAAGTCTGGCTAGCTGATCAAATCACCTGTTCTGGATCAAACTCCTCTTCAAGCTGACTGATTCAATCTGGATTCTCTCCCTGCCTCTGACTTTTTGTTTGGCTTGGCCCTAAACTAACTTTGGCAATCTGTTCTAACCTTCTGGCTCCTCGTTCTTTAGCATTTTCTACCTGTGCCTAGCTTGTTCTCCCTCTGCAACCTATCTCTGTACAGCTGTCTTAGTAAAACTGCCTTCTCTCCTTTGTACACCTCTCTCCTCAGTAGCCTCTTTTCTGTTTGTTCTCATGAGAGTTGAGCATATCCTATTCTGTCAAATCTTTCTCTCATTCATCACTTTGTCTGTCTCTCAATTTGACACCACTTTCAAACAGGGGTGTTTCCTTCCACAAACTAATGCTATCTTCATTGTTTGGGCTTAAGGATGTATACTAAAGTTGTGTCTGTATTTCAGCCACAGAGATTAAAGGTGTGTGTGCTCAGGTTGAGACACACCACAACTAGAAGCAAATTGTTCCTATAAACAATACAATCTCAATATTTGTGATCAAATATCCTGCAATAATCAACATTTTAAAATCTGGGAGAAAAAAAAGGAGAGAAAAACCTCTTGTAAATGCATATGAAGTTTAGTGGATCTATAATTTGTCAACTTGGCTAGCTTGAACTATTCTAAGAATCCATTTTCTGGACTTCTATGAGAGTGTACTTCTCCTGAGCCTCTTGTGCAAACTGGAGGGCAGCAATGAAATAGCATCTCTCTCTACTTTATGTACTGTGTTGCTTCTCTGCTGGCTCACCTCATAGGCACAGATACACAGTCCATTCCACAGTTGATCCACTATCTCTACATCCTGTTCAGCGCCTCCAGTCCCTGGGACAGGCATGCGCTTTGCTTCATGGTAATGTACATCAGCTTTTCCTGCAGGACTTCCCTACCAATGATTTTGAGGGGAGCAATAACTGACATTGATTCATCTGACCTTGCCTAAGCTCATGTTTTAGGGATCCATCATTTTCTAGTATTTCTAATTTTATATTCACTTGTGGATATCAGTGTCAAACACAGAAGCATCCACCTCACATGGAGATTGCTGAACAGAATTCTGAAAATCAAACCATTATAGTCCCTTTTGCTTTACAAAAATAGGTACAGGTGGGTGTAGATATAGATATAGAGATAAATTAGAGATAGATATAGATTAGAGATATATAGAGATATAATAGAGGTAGAGAGATAGAGATAGAGATGGGTGAAATGATAGACACCTTAGTGCTTCTCCATTTTTAATGGAACTATGAAGACCATAATGAATTGATGCCATTATTGATTTTTGAAATGTCATTTGTTTAGAATGGTCGAATGATTGCTGAAGGCCCAAGATCTTGGTTTCTAGCTCAGTGCAATTAGTGGGTAGTAAAACATTTGGGGGCCTTGGTGGGAGGCCTATGTGTTTTTGGAAGTATGACCTCAAAAAAGATTATTGGAACTCTCTGTTTTGCTTTCCAGGCACCTTAAAAACAGCTTGCTCTAGTATGCACCCCTACTCAAATATACTTTCTTCCCACTGACCCAAAACCTACAGGGCTAACCCATGGATTGGAATGTCTACATTGTGAACTAAAGTTGACTTCCTCTTTGTATAAGTTGATTGTTTCATTTATTTGTTAAAGAAATAAAAAGCCAACCAACACTAATACATGTCTCTTTTGTGTGTAAGCGTGTTCATGTTTTCATGTGTTCATGGGCAGGTGTGTGTGTGTGTGTGTGTGTGTGTGTGTGTGTGTGTTTGCTCATCAGGTACCACTTTCCACTTTATTTTTTGAGACAGGGCTTCTCACTGAACCTGGAGCTTATCAATTTGGTGAGACTTCTCAGTTACTAACAAGGTCCAGGAACCCACCAGTCTCCAGCACTGGAATTATAAATACACATCGTTTTACCTGCTTTTTACATGGGTGCTATGGAATCCAAATTCAGGTCATTTTGCTTGTGAGAAAAGCACTGCACTATCTAAGCCATCAATCCAGCCTTATTGCTCTTTGTTTTTTAGTAAGTCTGGGTGTCTCATCATTTTCATTTCCTAAATTTATGAGTTTATTCCATTTTAACTCAAGCATAGTACAGGCTAAATATTATCACCCAAACTTCTATTCAACAAAAACAGGTACATAATTTATTCTTATGGTCTGTGAGTGTATTGGTTACTCAATTGCTGTGATAACATACTATGACCCAAAGTAACTTAGGAAACAATGTTTACTTTGCTTTCCAGTTCCAGAGGAAGATAGGAGGGGAGGCATGGCAGCAGGAAGCTGAAAGGACAAATCTTCAACCACAGTCAGAAAAAAAAAATTGAAGGGTGAGGTTATAACTTCTCAGAGCCCACCCATAGTAATGTACTTCTTCCCACAAAGCCACACCTACTCATTACTTCTCCAAACAGTACTGTCTGCTGAGAAATAGGCATTCATATCTGTGTACTCTGAGAGACATTTCTCATTTAAACCACCACAGTGACATTAATATTCTAAGTATTGAAAATCATGACATGGATATTTTCTTAATTGCCATTTTTAATAGTAAGCAAGTAATCAAAATTATAGAAATATGGTGTTATTTATTAGCTATTATATGGGTCACTAATTTATGTTGATATAACACAATTTATTAGAGTAAGATAAATTCATTATTCTAACTTATGTGTCAGTGAGTTGAAAGGAACTCAACTTTGCCTAGCCTAATCTTGCCAGTGGTCACTTTGCTATATGTCTCTATCATAGATCTCTGTTCATTGCAAGTTGGTAGATGTATCAGAGAGCAAGTGAGAAGATGTAAGACATAAGGAAGAGTATCTCTTATATTCAAGTCTCATAGCCAAATTAACTTACCAAGCAAACTTGGAAGTACGGGGTGAGAAGTTGTGATTTCTAATTCATAATAAAGACTATCTATTTGGTCTTTACCCCAGTTCCTGATGTGAAACTAAAGGTCATGAAATTTCCAAAGTAGTATGAGATCATAAAGGTGAAAGCCTCAGCGGTTAAGAGTACTGACTGATCTTCTGAAGGTCCTGAATTCAAATGCCAGCAACCACATGTTGGCTCACAACCATCCGTAATGAGATCTGAGGCCTTCTTCTCAGGTGTCTGAAGACAGCTACAGTGTACTTACATGTAACAAATAAATCTTTTTCAAAAAAAAGTTTTTTTCAGACATAGCTGAGGTTATGTCAATGTGGTGATATTTGGCAACTCTCAAAGGAAGGAAACTGGTTAGAGGATGAGAAACCTCAGGCCTCTCATTCACCCCAAGGCTTCCTTCTTTGCCTGCTTGCCCTTACTTTCCAGCACAACTGTTGCAACCTACTTCTTCAGGATTCCAGCATATACAAAAGACCAGCTGAAACACCCAGTCTTGTGGAACTGAGCAACAACTACCAAATTCTTGGACTTCCCATTCACAGCTGCCCATTGTTGGGTTATTTGGACTGCAGACTGTAAGTCATCCCAATAAATTTCTTTTTTTCTTTTTCTTTTTTATTAGGTATTTATTTCATTTACATTTCCAATGCTATCCCAAAAGTCCCCCACAACTTTCCCCACCCACTTCCCCACCCACCCACTCCCATTTCTTGGCCCTGGCGTTCCCCTGTACTGGGGCATATAAAGTTTGCACGACCAATGGACCTCTCTTTCCACCGATGGCCTACTAGGCCATCTTCTGATACATATGCAGCTAGATACACGAGCTCTGGGGGGTACTGTTTAGTTCATATTATTGTTCCACCTATAGGGTTGCAGATCCCTTTAGCTCCTTGGGTACTTTCTCTAGCTCCTCCATTGGGGGCCCTGTGATCCATCCAATAGCTGACTGTGAGCATCCACTTCTGTGTTTGCTAGGCCCCAGCATAGTCTCACAAGAGACAGCTATATCTGGGTCCTTTCAGCAAAATCTTGCTAGTGTATGTAATGGTGTCAGCATTTGGAAGCTGATTATGGGAATATATAGAGCTGTTCTATAAGTTCTGTGACTCTAGAGAATCCTGACTGATAGTCCCGATATAAAGTCTCCATCATCACTGCAGAAGATGAAGTTCAGAGAACCATGCTGGGAACATGGTGCATTTTAAGGGGTTCTGTTGCTTCTCCCCAGATTTTTTAATTAGATATTTTCTTTATTTACATTTCAAGTTTTATCCCCTGTCCCCATTTTCCCTTTGAAAACTACCCTATTCCATCCCCCCCTCCTTCCTCACTAACCTACCCACTCCTGCTCCCCTGTCCTGAGATTCCCCTACATTGGGGCATGGAGCCTTCACAAGACCAAGGGCCTCTCTTCTCATTGATGTCCCACAAGGCCATCCTCTGCTACAGATGCAGATGGACAATGTAGCCCTCCACGTTACTCTTTGGTTGGTGGTTTAGTCCCTGGGAGTTCTGGGGGTACTAGTTGGTTGATATTGTTGTTCCTCCTATGGGCCTGCAAACTCCTTCAGTTCCTTGGGTCCTTTCTCTAACTCCTTCATTGGGGACCCTGTGCTCAGTCCAATGGGTGGCTGTGAGCATCCACATCTATATTTATCAGGCACTGGCAGAGCCTCTCAGGAGACAGCTACATCAGGATCCTGTCCCCAGATCTTACCATATAGCCATTTGGTTGTTTCTGGGTTGTATGTTTTTATGGTCTAGTAGTTCCTTCTCGTGCATGTTTTCAGTTCCAGTAAGCCTCTCAGCGAATATACAAAATAGGAAATTCCAAATATTTCAGAAAATCCCCAAAATTAAAAGCCAAGAAATTTAAATTTGATTCCAATCTGAGTAATGATGAACTCCCATGTCACTCTGGTTTGTCATGCAAAAGATATAAATCATAAATTTTTTTAGTTTCCACACTCTGTATATACTTTTCATCCTTTGATCCTGAGTGAATCCGAAGTTGGGAACAGCACAAAATGAAACAATGTTATTTAAGAGAATAGACTAGACATTTCACTTTGGGAGGTAAGGGTTCAACCATCTGTGAATACGAGTATTCAGAAGAGGGCAAGAAGACAGTGAGATGGTAAGTGTTGAGGACGATCAAAACCAATATGGCTAGTAGAAGATAAAGAATCGATTACATAACAAGGATGGAAATGTGCATAAAACAAGAGTCTGATAACCTTGAGATAACAGTGATTAGTATTTTTAGCCTCTGGGCATAGTGTCAGTGCCTGTGATCCAGGTGTAGAGATGATTAGTGTTCTTTGGAGCAGATAAATGCTAAATAAGTCTCCCAGGTTTATGTTTCCTGATTCCATTCAAAACCCTCTTTCAAATGGTGCTTTATTATCTCCCTTTTACTCTCACAATAGCTGATAATGTGACCACAGAGACATGAATCATGTCACATCATCCTAGGGGAGGTATGCATAATCAAATAGTATAATTTTGAGTGACAACTGGGACCATATTCATATAACTTATACTACAGAATAATCCTATAGTGGATCCATCGTAATTGGTCTAGTTTATTATTGTCATGACTAATTTTTGTTTTGTCTAATTTATAAATCAAACTTAATTGTGTTCATAGATGGATAGTAATAAACAAAGAACATATTGGACTTTTTGCTATCTGCAGTTTCAGGTATCAGTAGGAAGCCTTGGAATGTGGAATATGATTACAGGGAAACTGTTAGAAACTGCACCATAGACAGTAAACTGTTTCATTGAGTTCTGGGAGTTCATTTAGAAAATTTGAAGGTCAAAAGGTGTGCTTGGTGGGATATGGAACTGCCTCAGTTTTGTCCACAGTCACTAAGCATGATTATCTCATGCTTGGGGCGAGGGCATGATTATTGCCAGCTGCAGATAGTTTAATTCTGGGGACTCTGGAGAGGGTATAAACTCAAGACCTTCAAGAGTGCTTGGGTGGCTGCTGCTTCTCACTGCTGGTGCTTCCATTGCTGTTGTATTTGCTATTGCTGGGCTGCTGGACTACTGGACTGCTAGACTGCTGGATTACTGGATTACTGGATTGCTGGA
The DNA here is from genome assembly GCF_000001635.26 of Mus musculus. NCBI lineage: Eukaryota > Metazoa > Chordata > Mammalia > Rodentia > Muridae > Mus > Mus musculus. Next base: position 57,832,559 of record NC_000076.6, on the reverse strand, counting down.
TTGCTGGATTGCTGGATTGCTGTTTTGCTGTTGGCTTCCTGTTGGTTTGCTGCTGGTTTGCTGGACTCCCAGATATTCTGACTAAAAAGACTGGATTTGCCCCCAAAGAACCTATCTACCTTGAATTCCTTCCAAGCTGATTGAAAAACCCCACACACAGTGTTCCATCACTGAAAGTATTTTTAATAGTCATGATATTGGTTTAAAAAATAAAGGTCGATGCTTTTTTGTACAATTTGGTTTCCAGGCATGAAGGTATTCAGATCTTTTTCTCTCTTTTATTTTTACCTTTTTGATTTTTTTTTTTTGAAACATGGTTTCTCTTTGTAGCCCTGACTGTCCTGGAACTCAATCTATGGACCAAGCTAACCTCAAACTCAGAGATCTTCTTGTTTCTGCCTCCCAAGTGCTGGGATTAAGAGTATTGCCAAGACCTGACTAGTATTAGGTTTGCAAAATTAATTTTTCTATCTTTCTTTCCTTCTTCTTTTTTTTTTTTTTAGTTTGTATGTGCACTGGCTCCTTCTGTGTGTCAACTTGACACAGCTGGAGTTATCACAGAGAAAGAAGCTTCAGTTGAGGAAATGCCTCCACGAGATCCAGCTCTAAGGCATTTTCTCAATTAGTGATCAAGGGGGAAAGGCCCCTTAGGGTGGGATCATCTCTGGGCTGGAAGTCTTGGGCTCTATAAGAGAGCAGGCTGAACAAACCAGGGGAAGCAAGCCAGAAAGAAACATCCCTCCATTGCCTCTGCATCAGCTCCTGCTTTCTGACCTGCTTGAATTCCAGTCCTGACTCCCTTTGGTGATGAACAGGAACATGGAAGTGTAAGCTGAATAAACCTTTTCCTCCCCAACTTGCTTCTTGGTCATGATGTTTGTGCAGGAATAGAAACTCTAACTAAGACAGCATGTAATACAGTTTTTAACCTAGTGTCTTAGGATTTTATTGCTGTGAAGAGACACCATGACCATGCAACTTTTACAAAGAAAAACATTTAATTGGAACCAGCCGTCAGTTTCAAAGTTAGTCCATTATTACCATGGCAGGAAGCATAGCAGCATCCCAGCAGACATGGTGTTGAGGAGCTGAGAGTTCTATATCTTGAACATAAGGCAACAGAGCAACTGTGAGCTATGCTGGGCATAGCTTGAGCATAGAAGACCTCAATGCCTGCCCCACAGTGATCAACTTTCTCCAACAAAGCTATACCCCTTAATAGTGCCACTCCCTATGGGCCAAGCTTTCAGCCATATGAGTATATGGGAGTCATTCCTATTCAGACAACCACACCCAGTAAGGTCAGCAAAATTTGAAATGATACTGAATGGTTTGTCATATTTTGTAAAAACAGGACAAAGTGCACACCCAGAAAAAATTCTTCCTCTCTTTCTCTGGGCATGAAGCCATACTACCTTCAAGATTTAAATGTTGTCATCATATAATTCTAGACATAGGATAAATATTTGGGTGTTCCATGAGGCCCTTTCACCTACATTTACACAAACAAACACAATGAATGTTACATATTTCAAAGTTAACATTTCTGAACAATGTTTCTGAGCATACTAGAGGGTGCTGTGGCCTGGGCCTGGTAGACCCAGGCCTCAGATGAGCTAGGATCATTTGCAGAAGAGCTGAAGAGGCAGCCATCGCAAACACTTTCTGGTTGCCTTGTACAAGTCAGTTTTTCTAAAATCTTTCTTCTTTATTGCTCATCCAATAATAACATGTAAAAGCTAATGTGCCCAAGTAGAGAGAGGTCAGAGGTGGAGTTCAGAATTAAGAGCCAGGGGAGGGAAATTAAAGTCTGAATACCAGCGCTTACTTTAGTAAGAAATGAAGGGGTAGTGGTTATGGACTTTGTGTGGTTAGAACAGAGAGCAGTGCACAAAAGAACTGGATTCTTGTTCAGCGTTGTTGTCTCTGGAGTCAGAAGCCAGATCTGCCTTCATGTTGTATAGGTGCAGGAACACCGAGGACAGCTCCAGCTCATAAACTTTTGCTACAAACTTCATGAGGGAGAATTTCAAGTGATTTTCCCCCACCTCAAAGAACTCCTTCATTTTTAACAAAGCCTGACATCTGGGCCTTTCTTTCCCTAAATATTGTAGTGGAAATCCAGTATATAGTTATAAATTCAGGATATTACAAAAAGAAATACAGCCAAAGGGAAACATACATACAGTAGCTGTGATAGAAAGAGAAAACAAAAGGCACACTAGGCCTGATTAAGTCTGCTTTAAAGTTCTGCAATCAAAAACAGTGCAATCATCTTCATCATCTTCATCATCATCACCATCACCACCACCACCATCATCATCACCACCATCATCATCATCGTCGTCGTCATCATCATCATCATCATCATCATCATCCCCTGTTGGTAAGGAGAGTGTATTTTTTGATCATAATGACTTCATGGGAGCAAAAAACACTAGGAGAAGTTGAGAATCCCGAGTCACTCTTGTTATATAAACACTGTCTATAGCAGTGCTGGGTGGATGCTCTATTTTATTACACTCTCCCAGCTTTAAACAGGCTTGGAACTGTGGAGAATGTTGAAAACACTGTCTGGGACTAATTTTGCCTAAGATGGCATGCAAAATAACCACCTCATAGTCAAAGAAAGCCTTATAGTTCTTTCTCCTCCAGGCTTCAAAAGTAAGATGTGGCTTGGCTGGTAGAGTGCTCAACTAGCATGCATGAATGTGGCAGTTTCTATGACAACCACAGCCCGCAGAGTCATGGTCCAAGAAGATCATTTGGTTCAAGACGATTAAGTAGCCAGAAATGGATCAAACTTCAAGAGTCGGATGCCCAACTAATTTATTTCAGGCATCCTTAAGCACAGCACAATTTGGTGAACATTTTCCTGGTGGTAATCAACTCAATTCTGTATGTACAATAAAGATTATGACTATGACAAACATCTTTGTAAAGTACATGTGATAAGGATGAATTCTATGTATTGCTAAGGTCACAATAAGGGTCTGGAGAAGAATGCACTTTGGTTTGGGCCACACAGACAGTGTAAAGGTCACCAGATTAGAACAGATGTCCACTCCTGGCTTTCTAGGCAGAGAACAGATTATACACCTCTCCCTTTGAGGGGATAACCCTGTGTGTTTAGCCTTCCTGTTTCACCTCGTGCTTATCTGCAAACACAGGGAGCCTGTACCTCCTGCACATGATACCTTAGAATAGATCCATAATCGTTTGTAAACTGAGTACAATGTAGTTCCTGCCTTCAAGTGGTAGAAACAGGAGGATCAAAAAGGTCATCCTCCATTGGAGGGCAGTGTGGGATACATGAGACCCATGTCAACAAATTGAAAGAAGGAGTAAGAGGAGGGAAAGGGAAGCTGTAAGGAAAGTATAGTTCGAAGTCATCCTAATTCTAAGTACTCATCACTGAATTAAAATGTTGGGGTCGGCACCTTTTCTTCTAGATCATTTCAAGTCAGGAACCGAAATGCATTTGAGAGATGTTGAAAGGGGAAAGGGGACTTGCTATGTGTGGTATTCCATTGTAAAGGCTCAGAGAAAAAAGGAAGGGCTGTGGGGAAGTGAGCGGAGTGATTCCTGCAGATCTTGAACTTGACCTCTGGGAGAACCGACATTGTCTGCACTGCCCTTACAGCAGCTAATTCTCTTCAACTCCAAGATGGCTAGTAAAGAAAGCAGATGACCTCACTACAAGCCTTTAGAAAGAACGATCTGCCTCATTTCCGTTTTTCACTGGGTTACATACAAGAGGTTTCCATGGTTCAGGCAGCCTTGCTGCAAGCAATGCAAAAATCTCACAATAAGAATAGAGACTGCACAAAGGCAGAGGGCTTGACGCTGTGTGAAACTCAGGACTTGCTCCAATAGAGAGGGTAGCAAGAGGGGAAAAGAACTGTCAAGAACCCACATCCAGTTGTGTTCTATGTGAAATTTCACCAGTCATATAAAGCATCTATGGAATATCTCCATTCGCTGAAAGCAAAAATGAGAGCATTTCAAAGAACGATGGTCATAGGAAAGAAATGTAAAGAAAATGACCAAGCCACAGACAAGAGAATAAAACAACCATTGAAAAATTTACTAACTTTTGTCCTCTTTTATTTTGTATAATTTTTTAGTTTGCGTGTACATGTGTGTGTGGCTGCATATATGGGTGCATGTGTTTGTGATATATGGTTGAACTTATATGTATGTGCATCAGAGTCTTAAGGAGACAGGGAAAGTGGAAGCAGAAGGATTCCTACAACTTGCTGGCCAGTCAGTCTATCCTAGGTGATGAACTCCAGTGCCCATGAGAGATTCTGTCTCAGAAAATAAGGTAGAGAATCAATTGAGGATAAGACCTCTGGCTTCCACAGACATGCATACACACTTGCACATGCATACACATTAAATGATAAATAAATAATAATGTAAAAAATATATCAGTCATCTCAAAAATATTCTCTATGGAAATTATTTCCTGCTGGGATTGCATTTGCAAGTAAGTTTCCTTTCTCAATCAATTTGCACTTTCTTGTGTCTTTTTCTATCCTGACATTGGCCTCTTTGAAGACTGCAGGCCAATTGTAAAGTGTTCCTCAATGTGAGTGTGAGTTGTGTCCTTGGCTGTGTTTGTGGTGTGTGTTTTAGACAGGCAAAGTGCATCCTTTGTCCATCACATAAGGAGTCCTGGGCTGGCACCACTGATAACAGCATTTACTATGAATCCTCACATAAGGAGGTTTCTCTGCTACAGTGTTAAAATTTTTACTTTTTTTCAAGTCATTTGTAATCTGTAGAGATACTTAGAGCTAATGTTATACACTGTCTCTTTGAAAATGACTTCCCAGTCCCTGGCCAGGTGATCCATACCTATAAACTCAGAAAACTTAGAAAACCAAGGCAGGGGAATTGTGACATTAAGACAATCCTAGAATACATTATGAAATTCTATCTCCAAAACAAATATAGATTTTTCTCTCAATAGTTTTAGTTTGATGAAACTTATTTCAGGTAATTATTGAATGTTAGCACACAGAATTGCTCCTTTAAGTGAACAAATGTGTAACCTGTTTTTGTTTTTGTTTTTGTTTTCCAGAAAGCTGTTGGTAGGCATGCATTGTAGTCTAGTGAACTCTGGACTATCTATATAGTGGAACACTCCACCTCTTGACCCAAAGCATAAGCCTGTTTTTCTCAGTCAATGCATAGAACTCACATTTATGGTGGGTGTTACATGTGCTTTACAAAGAGTTCAGATGTAGTCAGGTCCAATCTTTATTTAGGCTACTTTGATCCTTGAAAAGATCTATGTATGCTTTACGGTGCACGCTGGATTTAATTAATTATCACCAGAAAGTTTTCTCCAATACTTAAAGATATCCCTAAAATAAACTACTTGGAGTCTGACTCCAGAATTAGAACCAACACTCACTACTTTTACCCCATCTGCCTTCTTGCCTCCCATGGACTATCACCCTGCTGCTGTGGAGGCTACAGAGACCCCTGTATATAACCTGAGTGTTGGTATTTGTCTACAGGACATATTCCTAGGAAATAACTGAGCAGCATTTCTGGTCGAGAAATACTTGTAAGACTCTAAGGTCCTTATAAGAAAAGTTATATATTCAGGCAAGATGAACCCCAAAACAACTGCACATAGTAGAAATTTTTAGGTCTCAGACATTGAAACAAAAGAAAGAGATCAAATCTCAGAGTAGCCTTATTGCAATGGAAATTTCCCAAGTGAAATGATGGGGAAAGAATGCTAACCAATCCAAGCAAATGTGGGTTCTACAGGAAACCATTACTCTTGGTTAATTAGCATTCTTGGCTTGAGACATGGTGTTCTATTGGTAGAGCATTGGCTCTTAAGCAGTAGGGAAAGCCTTCAATGATACAATTGAAAAAATATTTCCTGGGAGATAGGGTAATAGCTCAGTTGGTAAAATGCTTGTTATACAAACAAAAGGACCTGAACTTGTTTCCCAGAACCCATTCAAACAAAACAAAACTCTGGTGTGGTAGTGTATGCTTGTAATCCCAGAACTAGGGAAGTGGACACAGGATGGATGATTCTTCAGATTTGCTTGCCAAACTTCCCTACTCAATGAGCGCCAGGTGCATGAGTGGCCCTGTTCCAAAACCCCAAGGTGAACAGAGAGGAAGTAAGACCCCCCTGGGTTGTTAAATGACTTCCACCTTCACACATGTACACACAGACGCGCACACACACGCACACACACACACGTGGACTACACACAAAACATGTTTGTACATACTAAAATGTTCATGTATTCATTTAGTGTTTTCTGAGATAGGAAATATATATTCTTCTTAACATTCATGAGCAAAATAGAAGATACTCCCAAAAGCCAAAAGTTTTAGCATGAGGGATTGTGTCTTTAAACTGCAACTCTACCTCTTCCACCTCTAGATGTAAACTCTCTAGGTGTTCATGGCTTTATGCATCCTAAAGTGGCCCTCACTTATCACTGGCCTATCTGCTCAGTCCTTCTTAGGTAAGCTGTTGAGAGATATGAGCAGCATTCTTCTGAGTCATCTTGTAATCTAATGTCACAAAAATGTATACCTTTTCATACAGTTATTAAAATGGTCTCCTATATTTCAGCCTAAAGGAAAAGTTAAGACAATCACCATAATAAAAATAATGACCAAGCATAAGGGCATGCTGCAGAGCCCAAGGAACTCCAGAGCACTCTCAAACTTCGAGAACTCATGCTGCAAGTCAGGAACTATGGAATACCCAGAGTTACATCTCTTGTTGCATGATGGTGCATAGATGTAAAAGAAATAGCCACAACTGACAGTATTTAAATTTTTTATATTTTCCTTGGCAAGTTTTTGCCTTCTTTCTCTTAAAATACAATTGCAAAATATTTCCTTTAATCACTGAGTTATTGGCCAGACCTTGAATTTCACAACTTTAATGTTCCACTCCAAATTTCTGAGCACTTAAAGGACCTAAAAGGATTAGAAAGATGACTCAGAGGCAAAGTGTTTGCCACTCACATGTGAGAACCTGAGTTTGGATGCCTGGAGATCAAGGAAAGCTAGAACTGTAGTCTTCATTTGCAGTCCCAGTACTCCTGTGTAAAGATGGGAGTTGAGACAGGAGAATCCCTGAGCACTTTCAGGCCAGTTAGCCTAATATATACACCAGTAAACAGGCATTATCTCTGACAGTTAGAAAGCTATTAATATCCAAGTTTGTCTTCTGACCACCACATGTATGGTGTAGTACGCAGGTACTCATGTTCACACACACACACACACACACACACACACACACACATACACACACACACACACACACACACACATCTCAAAGGTGAGGGCAAAAAGAGACAAAGGAAGACAGAGACAAAGACAGAGACAGAGACAGAGAGACAGAAAGAAGGAGTGTTTTTAAAAGGCGAAAACGCCTAAAATTTTCTGTTTCTAGATCTTTAGTACTTGTCTCAGGCAGAACTCTTACTCTGGGTGCTGCTAGTTGCACCACTATGGACATAGTACTTGTGCTTCTTGAGAATGTAAGGTCTGCAAAATACTTATTATTTAATTTTTATTGTTTTCTATGGTTGCTTGCTAAAATGTATTCTTAAATATCTATATGTGGACCAAGCCAGTCAGGATTCCAGCACTGAAAGGAGAAAATGAACACAGATTCCCACCACTAATAAGAAACTATTTTCAACTAGGAGCTCCTTCCCAAGGAAATCTTACTTTTCTCCAATGGAGTCTCACTAAGCACATTAACACACTTCATGGAGCCCCCATGCCAAGCAGTAGATGGTCAGTGCAAAATGAATTCAGTGAAGGACCCTGATATAGCTGTCTCTTGTGAGGCTATGCCAGTGCCTGGCAAACACAGAAGTAGATGCTCACAGTCAGCTATTGAATGGAACACAGGGCCCCCAATGGAGGAGCTAGAGAAAGCACCCAAGGAGCTTTATATGCCCCAGTACAGGGGAACACCAGGGCCAAGAAGTGGGAGTGAGTAGGTAGGGGAGCGGGGGAGGGGGCATAGGGGACTTTCGGGATAGCATTTGAAATGTAAATGAAGTAAATACCTAATAAAAATTGGAAAAAAAAGAAAGAATAAAGAATAGACTCCCCCCCCCCCCGCAAAAAATGAATTCAATGGGATTTTTGTAGATTTCGTGTCTTAAACTGCTTTGTCTGGGCATTTTTTTCTCTTATTGATCCTTTGCTTGTATAGTTTGGCTTCTGCTTTTGGGGTGTGTGTGTGTGTGTGTGTGTGTGTGTGTGTGTGTGTGTGTGTTGAGTGATGGAGATGTGGGGAGGACCTAGAAGGAGTTGAGGAAAGGGAAAAGCATGATTACAATATGTTGTAAGAAAAAAATGTTTTTTTTTTCATTTAAACAATATATACATGTGTGTGGTATACTTTGACAGCAGCTTTATAGATTGAAACTTAGCATCCAAGTATTTAAGGGCAGGTATTTCTACCACAAAGGAACAAAAGATAAATTCACTCAATAAATCCAAAACAATCAAGCAGATAAAAATGACTAGAGATAAAGAGTAGCATATATATTTTTATTTTAGTTTCTACATTTCTGTAGTACTTACTCCATGCCAGGCATCGTTCTACATACTTTGTGACATTTATGCCAATCTTCTCATCCTGCTGTACAAAGTTCTTACAACTAAGGAAATTCTTTCTCACTCTTTGTGCAACCCAGAGCCAGGTAGCCTGGTGTGCTTTACCTGAACCTGACTTACAAAAACTCCACCATAAATAGTATACACAAATAACATGTATATATGTATGTATATTTATGTATATTTATGACTATATGTACATATCTATACTATGACTAAAGGAAAGAAAACATTTTTCAGGCTCACATGGATACCATATTTCTAAAATAACTCACCACTAGAATAAAAAAAAAATAACCTAAAAATGTGTTAAACTCTTCAATTAAAGGGCCAGGAACACAGTTCTGTGGTTAAATATGCTTCCTTCTCTTGCAGAGGACCAGCATTCAGTTCCCAGCCCACATCTGGAACCTCACAGTGAACTGTAACTCTAGCTCCAGGGTATGCAGCATACTTTTCCACATCTCTGGGCACAGGAACTTGTGAGCACATAAACACAGATGTGAATACACATGTGTATAAAAATAATAAAAAGTCTTCATAAAATAAAACAAAATCCTCAGAGGTTTAAAAAAGCAAGAACTCAAAAGTTCCAAAAGTGTAAGCAAAATTGACCCTTAAATCAATAAAAACTTTTCTTCTATAATTTTATAATTTCTCTACTTACAGATGCATGTTTCCTTTTGTTTTCTGTTTCAATTACCTTTGAACTCCCACGCATATAGTAGGATTGAAGATTTTGCTTTTCATAAAAGACTTGTTAAACATAAGGGAAATTTCAGCATATTTTTTTAAGTTAATCTCTAATTTACTATTCAGTGGCCTATTACCCTTAAATGAAAAAGACAAATCAGATCTTAAATGTGTTTTCCAACAAAGAATTTTCTTTTGTTCTTAAGTCATCAAAACTTCAACTTAAAGATTTGGGCTTTTTCTAGTACAGAACGCATATGTATTGCAATATAAATTATCAACAATTTCTGCTTTGGATTTTTAAACTCATTTATTTTATTTTGAAGTGATTTTTAGATACAACATTCTAACATAACTGCTACCAATTCTTCCCACACAAAGCATAGTTAGAATCCACATAGATTTTAGCTAAATGTTCTAGAGAGACTGTCAGGCAATGATTAATGAATTATCAGGAGAAGAGAAGCCGCCTCTGTTTGTTGCCAGGGTGCTTTGACACCCTTGGTTGCCATGGTGCATCGAAACCCCTTGGCAGCAATTTGAGGGCTTACCAGGAAAGAAAAGAATGATCCCTGTAGCAAATGCTCTGCCTAATATTTGTTCAAGGCACAGTTGCACTGTAGCCATGGTGACATGAGAATACATGCTTCCAAGGCGTATACCTATAAGGGGAACTTTGTAAGAACCAGACAGGTTCTTCCATGTTGATCAATGAACAATGAAATCTTCCAAAGAGACTGATTGGGAAATGGGGTTTTCTTCTGTGTTGTGATAGCCATCTCCATGTTTGTATAATTAATTGCATGGGCTCAGAAAACAGCAATCATTTCAGTACCTTTTGATCATTCTTCCCATGTATTCAATACCTAAGTGGACTTCTTTGTGAAACAGCTGCCAATATTTGTGGTAATTTGTTTTGGGCATGACAGTCCAATAACTTTCATTAACTAGTCCACAG